>NC_057809.1:293240390-293242577 GCF_018294505.1 Triticum aestivum
TAGACTCAATCTCGTAGTTGAATTCGGATTGGAATCTGTTTTGTGCACTGTTCAGTAAAACAGGCATAACTTCCTCATATGAAGTCTGTTTTGGCTCCGCGAGTACTCAAATGAAAGCTAGCGACGAGCCGCATCTAAATAGTTGCAGAAGCTAGTTCAGTATTTGGCACCTCAACATCTGCTTCTAAATAGGTCTACTGCTATTGTGATCTTCACTTATATCTTGCTGTCCAGAGCTACTTCATATCCTTTATTGATGCTAGTTGTGCTACGACATGACCTCATTAGTGTTCTAGGCTCGCGTCTCTAGTTTGGTCTAGCCTAGGACTAGCACAGTACCGTCGTTGAGCGTTTATTCAACATTGCATCTCTGAATTGATTATTGCTAATCTTTTGCTACCATATATAGCCAACCCAGCTCCTCATATTTCTACACCGTGTATACGTACGTTCCCCTGGCAATCGTTTTACACAATCTTCGGAGTTATTTGACACCGCTGGTTGCCCGTCACCACCTGCCGCATGGTAAGAACTTGTAAGATATTGATATTTGCTTTACTGTGAGCACTTTACAACCACATCCTAGTAGTTCATAGGAACATTATTCTCGAATTTTGGTTCTTGTTTCTACTAATCATGACAGGTTCCAGAGATAGAAGTTCTTGGATGACGGACACATCTTCACCATCACGAGAGTTGGGACAACACACACAAGCTTATGGTCAGGTTATCTCTTTACCATCATTTGAGGGTAGATTTAATCCTGCTATTTATCTAGCTTGGGAGCTTGAAGTAGAACAAGTTTTTAGTCACCATGATTTTTCTGAACTTGAGAGAGTACGAGCTACCATTAGAGCATTTACTGGTTTTGCTTCTATTTGGTGGAGTGTACATTGTAAGAAAAACATTGATAACCAACCCACAACTTGGAAAGTTTTGAAAGCTGTAATGAGACAACAATTTTTACCTCCTTACTATCGTCGTGAATTGCGTCGCAAATTGGAGCAATTAAAACAAGGCAGTAACACTGTTCATGCTTACTACCAAGAGTTCAAATCTTATATGCATCATTGTGACATAGAAGAATCTGAGGATGATACAATGAATAGATTTTTTGGTGGTTTGAACCATGATATTCAGGCAAGATTTCAGTATATTCCTCGTTGCATTACTGGTATGTATGTCCGTGCTTGTACCTTTGAGAGACAAATACATGAGGATGCATTCGGTGACTACAACAACTACTATTCCAGTTCATGCTCACCACCGCCGGTTGGTTACTCCACTATTGCACCTACTAGAGCAGCCCCACCTCGGATTGTGAGCGCGATATCATCTCAAGAGTATGGTACATTGTCAACGTCCGTACCTACATCAGCTACATCTCTGCGAGGTAACAGTACAGGTCTTGATGATATAACTTCACATGAGAATGAAGCATGCCTAGTTAACTTGAATGCATCATGTGTTGAGTTACCTGTTGATTTGAGCACACCACCTATTTTAGAGACTCTTTTTACTGTCATGAATGCGTCATGTGATCAAACAACTGAAATATCAACAATTTTGAGTGCACCCATTGAATTAACTGTTGATGCAAAAGAACGAATGTTTAATCATTTTGATATGACCTCTAATCTTGATGATGATTCTGTGTCCAATGACTTATTGCATGTTTGCTTATTTAAGCATGTTGTAGCATGTAAATTTGATGCAAGTAAGGTTTATTCATTGAAGTTAGGATGGTTTAATGATGAACATTGTCAATCTTTTGAAGTGAATAAGAGCTTCACTTATATGTGCAAACTGAGTTGCAATATTTTCATGCCTTCTACTTCTTGTGATAATTTTTTGGCTTTAAATTTTATGAACTATGAAAGTTACTCATGTATACATGTGACATATGTGCAAAAATCAAGGGAAGTTAAAATGGATGACATATACATATACAACATGTACACCTTGTCTCTTTTGTTAGCCACATTTCAGATTAAGCAATGCCGAGGACGGCTTTGTTTTCAAAAAGGGGAGGATGATGAGGACATGACTACCTTGGATACGACCAAAAATATTGCATACATGCATATTTGTCAGGTGATTTCTAATACAAACTATTCAATAGTCTATTTATGTTATCTAGAACAAAAATACTTCACACACTTTTGTGTTTTGTCTAATTGCAGGTGT
>NC_057809.1:293550017-293558191 GCF_018294505.1 Triticum aestivum
AGCGGGGGAGGGTTTGGGGTGTCGGCGGCGGTGCAGCGGGGGAGGGTGCGGTGGGTCATCGGCGGCGGTGGAGCGGGGGAGGGTGCGGTGGGTCGTCGGCGGCGGTGGAGCAAGGGAGGGTGCGGTGGGTCGTCGGCTTGAGGTGCGCCATTATAGTAGTTTTGCCAAAAAAAAGTAGTGGCGCACTACGCTGGTGGTGCGCCATTACTAGTTAAACTAGTAATGGCGCACTCTTCCCTGGTGCGCCATTAGTATTTTTGGAAAAAAAAATTGTTACTAATGGTGCACCGTGTGTCTGGTGCGCCATTAGTGTCTACCACACTAATGGCGCACCAGCTCATGGTGCGCCATTACTATATAGTAGTGGCGCACCACTTCTCTGTTGCGCCATTAGGGGCCATATCATCTATAGCCCTTTTCCTAGTAGTGATTGCAGCCCACACACGTTCGGTCCTACACATGGCTCACGCAAATGGAACGCGCTTCGGCTTGCCTCTTCACTGACACGTGGGACTGCACTTGGAGAAACTAACCATGCGCCAAACTCCTCCCGCCCACCACGCAAAAATCCCCCCGCCCCCCCAAAAAAATTCCCCCAAATCCCAAATTCAACCGCCCTTCGGCTAACTAGCCAATAATATTCCCCATACCCCCTCCCCGACGTCCCCCTCCACTCCATTCGCTCTGCCAAAGCCACCCTCCCCGCCACGCCGATACGTCGGTGCCGCGGTTCATTGAGGGGATGCACGGCGATCCTCTCGCTCCCACAGTACGCTCTCGTAGACAGCCGTCCTCTAGTCGCGCCGCCACTGCTGGCGACGTTCTTGTAGAGGCACATGGCGGTCAGCGCCACCACCGCTGGCGACGTTTGTGTGGAGACGCACGGCGGTCAGCTTCTCCCACAGTACATGCATTCTAGACTGAGGCTCGTGCATGTCGGTGTAGCGCTAAATGTTAGCTGATAGACGTTGTTAATCTCACTGTTTGCCGAAGTAGTTTACAGTCAATATGCTCTGCTTAAGAAGCTTCCTTGCCCTGTTCTGCACTCAATCTGCTTAGCTGAGATGGCATGCCAAGCCCGATTAGTTGCTAAAATATCCTGCCATATATTTATTGTGACGTTGATTGCCATGGTCTAGTAGCCAATCTGTTAGGTGAAATTGCTCTACACTGTTTTATACTCGATCTTTGTTGTTGCGATGGCCTTCGATAGTTTGATGGCTGTGTGCTCGGCCTCATTGATTGTTGAAACAGCCTGCCATAATTTAGCACTCAAATCTATTTGCTGAATTAGCTTTACATATATTTCGTTACTTAGATCTGCTCATCCAAATATTTTGTCATAGCTTTCGAAAATGACCTAGGTAGTTTTTTCTGGACTTCATAAAAAAACATTTATGTTTTTCCTGTAATATCTAGTAGAAGAACAAATTTGTATGTCTAACATATGGACATGACTTGGATAACTTCTGCTTGAAGATTCTCTGATGCTTATGTCGAGGGGGTTGAAAACTTCATGAACTTTATCAGAGCTGAGTATGGTGGTCCGAAATCAGATGTGCTCTACCCGTGTAGCAATTGTATGAATTCAGTTACAAGACCCCAGTCAACTGTGCAAAATCATCTACACTTGTATGGTATGTCGGTCACATATACTAGGTGGGTTCATCATTGTGATGTTGTGAACGTCAATGTTACTGACTATGTGGAAGCAGCAGATCACCATCTTGATTTGCCTAATGCTCAAGTGGAAGAGGAGGAGGAGGTGGTGGTGGAGGAGCCAGTGAGTTTAACCAACATTGAAACAATGCTACGAAATGCTTGTGCATTTCGTGAACTTTCACCTGTGGAAGAAAAATGGTGGGCCCACATGTTGGAACAATGCAATGTAGCTGTCATGCTAGGAAATAAGCTATCAGTATTCTCAGCTATGGTCACCTTTCTTCAGGTGGAGACATCTGAGTGGATGACCAACAAATCATTCGATGCGATGTTGGCTACTTTCCGCAAATCTTTCCCAGATGCGTCTGAGCTTCCACACACCTACAGTAAAATGAAGAATTTCCTTCGTGCAGTTGGAATTGGATATGATATGACCCATGTTTGTAAGAATAATTGTATTCTGTTTTGGAAGGATTATTCCAACTTAAGTGAATGCCCAAAATGAAAATCATCAAGATGGAAAGATGGCAATGTTGTGAAGAATATTCCTCATAATGTTCTAAGACATTTTCCAATTATACCAAGATTGCATAGGCTGTTTCATGATGCTGAAACAAGAGAGGATGTACTGTGGCATTCTAGGAACCAGGAGTACAGAGATCAGAATGTAATGAGCCATCCATCTCATGGTAGTGACTGGAAAATCTTCAATCCGAAACACAAAAAGTTTGTTGTTGACCCAAGAAACATTAGACTTGGCTTAGCTTCAGATGTCACCCGCATGTTTGAACAATGCATCGTGGATGTCACCCCAGGAAATAAGCTATCAGTATTCTTAGCTATGGTCAACTTTCTTCAGGTGAAGACATCTGAGCGGATGACCAACGAATCATTTGATGCGATGTTGGCTGTTTTCCGCAAATATTTTCCAGATGCATCTGAGCTGCCACACACCTACAGTAAAATGAAGAATTTCCTTCATGCTGTTGGAATTGGATATGATATGATCCATGTTTGTAAGAATAATTGTGTTCTGTTCCAGAAGGATTATGCCAACTTAAGTGAATGCCCGAAATGCAAATGATCAAGATGGAAAGATGGCGATGCTGTGAAGAGGATTCCTCATAATGTTCTGAGACATTTTCCAATTATACCAAGATTGCAGAGGTTGTTTCATGATGCTAAAACAACAGAGGATGTATCATGGCACTCTAGGAACCAAGAGTACAGAGATCAGAATGTAATGAGCCATCCATCTCATGGTAGTTAGTGGAAAAGCTTCAATGAGAAACACAAAAAGTTTGCTGCTGACCCGAGAAACATTAGACTTGGCTTAGCTTCAGATGGATTTAACCCATTTGGCCACCAGTGCGCCACATATAGCATGTGGCCAGTGCTTGTTATCCCTTACAACATGCCTCCAAATGTCTGCACCAAAGAATCAAACTACATGATGGCCTTGCTCACCCCAGGTCCAAAAAGTCCTGGAAAGGATTTTAATTTATTCATGGAGCCTCTTGTGGAGGAACTTCAACAGCTATGGAGGGGTGTTCTCACTCGAGACCTATATAGCAGCCCACCATCTGATTTCTTTCTCTATGCTATTATAATTTGGTGCATACATGATTATCCGGCTTTGGGCACTATGTTAGAGTGAACGACACATGGTTACAATGCATGTGTTCACTGTGACAAGAATCCGTTGTAATACGAAATACTTAGCAAGATCTATTGCATTGGACACCGTCATTTCCTTGCCAAGGACAAGCTGCGTCCTACAAATTATCGAAGACATGTGTTAAATGCAAAGCATGAAAACCATGATGCGCCAAAGAGGCTCACCGCCGATGAGTTGCAAGTGGAATTAGAGAAGGTTAGGCATATTACACCAGGAAACCATCCTGGTAATGGTAGTAGGAAAATGAAGCATGGCAGGGCAGAAGAGAGATTATTGTTTACCCGCAGGTCCACTTTGTGGGACTTGGAGTATTGCAAAGATTTGGATCTGTGGCATAATCTTGATGTGATGCACATCGAGAAAAATATATGTGACAACATTATCGGCACACTTCTTAATATTGAAGGCAAGACGAAAGATACCTTAAAATCTAGGATTGATTCGACACACCTGGGTATCAAAAAGGATTTGCAGGTGGAAGATGAAGGTAATCCATGGGATATGGCACCAGCTGTGTACGTCTTGGACAAGGTAAAAAGAAATGAATTCTGCGAGGTCATGTCACGTTTGAGATTACCACATGGATTTGCTTCCAACCCTGAAAGGAGAGTCAGTGCAGATGGAAACAAGGTACAAGGGTTGAAAACTAATGACTGTCGCGTCCTACTTCAAAGGGTTTTACCTGTTAACCTTAGAGGATTGGGCCGCCCTGACTTATACATAGCAGTTGCAGAGTTGGGACAATTCTTTAGGGAACTCTACAGTAGAAATATCAAGATAAATGCTCTGGAGCATCTTAGAGACAAGATACTAACTATCCTATGCGACCTTGAGAATATATATCCTCCAGCCTTCTTTGATGTGATGGTGCATTTTGCTGTTCATCTACCTGATGAGGCACTACTTAGAGCTCTAGTACAGTATGGCTGGATGTACCCTATTTAAAGGTGGCTATGCACTTTCAAGGGCTATGTTAGGAACAGAGCTAGACCCGAGGGTTCCATTGCAGAGGCCTACATTGCTACAGAAGCGTTGACATTTTGCTCAAAATACATTGAAACAGTTGATCAGCTTAGCAAAGAGGTGGGTGAAGACAATCCCGGGCTCAATGTTTTCGATTATTCTGTTCGAGTTACAGGGAAGAGTCGACAAGAGGACAAACCTAAAGATTTGGACAAAATGGTTTGTTATGTGTTGAATCACTGTCCTGAGATAGTACCTTATATCAAGTAAGTGCTAAGTACTGCAGCTTATACATCGTAATCTACTAAACTTGTAGCACATTCTTATATATTTAGATGTTTGACGCGATCTGATGAGGACATGACTATCTTGGATATGACCAAAAATATTGCATATATGCATATTTGTCAGGTGACAAATATGCATATATGCAATATTTTTGGTCATATCCAAGATAGTCATGTCCTCATCACGATCACTATGTTGTGCAGCATCTACAAAAAGGATTTACTACCGCAAAATCCAAGAAACATTGACAAACTGGTTATGGCAGGATTTGCAAAATGGTTCATGAGCCATGTAAGCTTTTGAATTGCACTGTCAGTTTTTTTTTAAATATTGAGTACATAAGATGATCATCTTGTTTGTTTTCTAACCATAGATTAAGAAGATGCGGGAGGATGTGCAGGTAGTTGATGATGCCCTTTACGCACTAGCAACGGGTCCTAATACTCGAGTAAGACATTATGAATCTTGCGTTGTTCGAGATGTGCGCTACAATACCCTTGCACGCGACGATGGTAGGAAGACACAAAACAATGCCATCATGAGCACGAATACGTACGACAGAGAGACAACTGAAATGTATGCTAACATAACAGACATTGTTTAGTTGCAGTATATCTCCAGTTTCAAGGATCCTCGGTGTGTGGTTCTATTGTACTATCGTTGGTATAACCTGTTCTCCAGGATCGCAAAACCCAGAGCTGATGATTATTTCAAATCCATCAATGAAAGGCGGCGTACCAGACCAACAAGCCTTTTGTTTTCGCAAACCAAGCAACACAAATATTTTCCTTGGAATACACATTTGCGCGTAGCAATGACTGGAGAGTATTGCAAAGATTTTAGCCGAGGAATTAGTTTAATGAAGTTGCACAACAAGATGATGCTTACACTTCTCCTGATGTACAAGATTCCACAAATGTTCCTAATATCTTTGAGAACCATCATGTCAATGACGCTGGCGAAAGATTGCCTATTGTGTTGTGGACATACAAGAGTTGATCAAGAAAAAACCAACATTCAAGGACATTGAGGATGAAGAAGAAGATGACACTCTGGGAATTAAGATTGATACACATGGCGAAGATGTTGACGCTGCTGCTGAGGATGATGATTAGATTGCTTTTGTCGTATTTGCCTGTCAGAAGACGTTTTTATCTACTATGTGAAATTGTGTTTGCTATGACAAAATAAACCTAATGAACGTGTTGTTTAGTATTTTGCTGTGAGAACATCACTTGTTATGTATGTTGATTTGTGTTTGGTGATTGTATGACGACTAAAACATGATGACATTGTTGTTTAGTTGTACTCATATTTGGCTGTGAAACTTGAACTTGATGACATAGTTTGCTGTTGGACTGCAATTTGCTCGATGTCTTCGAATGGGAACAAAGCGGACCCGACGGGGCCTCTACTAATTTATTTATTTATTACCAAAAGGGTCTCTGCTATTTATTTATTTATGAGCAAAAGGGGATACCCCCCGATTTCCATTAATAGAAATCATTAGATGTTCACAACACTACGCACAGACTGCTACACAGGTTTCATTCATTACTAGTTTCAACAAAGTGCTCATGTCATAGCCACTGAATACATCACGAGTGCTACATACACTGCAAATAAAAAGACAATCATCCTACAGAGCACATCGATTTTTCCCATTATCTTCACAAACTCTTTCATCTCTTCATTGCTGTCAAGGTCATTCAGCAGCTGTTGCTTGGCCATGATCAGAGGAACTGCATCTTTAACCTTCTACTCTGCATCTTCCTCTTTTATCGTTCCTTCAGTTACTTGTCCAACACCCCAACCTGCTGGTATTGGGATTCCTCGGCTAACCTAATAATCAGCGTAGTTGCATTCCCCCACATCAGCAACTTCCCAGAAATACAAATCACACGAATCTTCCCTTTTCTGCATGAATCAAATTGGAAGATCATCAACCAAACTATTAAAACAACAGCAACTGAAAGGATTAGAACAACACTTCAACATATTATTACCCCATGATTCGGCCATTTGTAGAAGACTCGGCCAGGGTTGAGGATTGTGGTTGAGATGCGATGGATGACTCTGCGTGATTTGCAGCAGTGGCACCACACCAACGGCAGCGGGTTGCGATGAGCAACTGGCTACGGTACGTGTGCTGGCGGGGGTGTGATGAGACCCACATGTGATGGTATGGGTGGCGACTTGGCGCATATCTGGTTGTTTCCTACTGAAGAGCAGTTGGACGAGCAGCCAGCGGACATGGTTGTTATGGCCACAGGTTCTGATGCTAGGCAGAGTAAGTAGAGAAGAGGAGAAGCGAACGTTGGATATGTCAGGTTCATTACTTGCAGAGTAGCATAGCACCATATATAGTCATAGTCTATGTTTGGATTCGAACCAGCTACAGGAGCACGTCTCTCTTTTTTCTAAAACTCGGCAACGTCACTTTACTAGTACACTAGCTTGTTCTGTACGCCTTCTCAAGTCTTTGATTTTCTTTCTTTTTTGCTAGGAAGGAAGGAGGACAAAATTGAGAGTTCCTGGGACTCGATCCCAAGACCTCTCGGTTGAAAACCAAGGGTGCTAGTAACTTATGTTGCGAACGTTCCCTGGGTGGAGGACGGCAGACAAACGCATTTTCCTCACAGTTTTAGTTGCGACGCAAGATCGAACGGTCGCAGTTTCGGGAATGTTATCAGGCGAATGAGCCCAGTTTGTCTTTTCTTCCTATATATCAAAAAGTGTGCTACTTCGTGTCGGCTTCTCAACAAACGATTGTGCCAACCTTGACCGTTCGATTGACATTCAACGTTTGTCGTGTTTTTTCAGTCTCTTCTTCCTCCACCTGCCAAAGCCAAACCAGCGCCGGCGGTGTAACACCCCGGATGTAACTTCCCCAATTTGTACTCCAACTCTTGCCGTTTCCGGCGTTAAGTTATATTTATTTCCTCGGGTTCGGGTTTTGTCTCCGTGTGTTGTTGTCGTTGTCATGCATCTCATATCATGTCATCATGTGCATTGCATTTGCATACGTGTTCGTCTCATGCATTCGAGCATTTTCCCCGTTGTCCGTTTTGCATTCCGGCGCTCCGTTCTCCTCCGGTGGTCATTTCCAGCTTTCTTTCGTTTGTGGGGATTAAACATTTCCGGATTGGACCGAGACTTGCCAAGCGGCCTTGGTTTACTACCGGTAGACCGCCTGTCAAGTTTCGTACCATTTGGACTTCATTTGATACTCCAACGGTTAACCGAGGGACCAAAAAGGCCTCGTGTGTGTTGCAGCCCAACACCCCTCCAATTTGGCCCAAAACCCACCAAACTCTGCTCCACCATCTAGAACGTTCGATCACGATCACGTGGCCGAAAACCGCACCTCATTTGGACTCTCCTAGCTCCTCCTATGCCTATAAATAGGTCCCCCTCGAAATATCTCGGATCCCCTCCCCGAAACCCTAGATCCGCTCCTCCTCGCGCCGCCGGACAACGTCCGCGCCGAGTCGGACGTGTCCGACCTGCGCGCCGCCGCCGCCAGCCACTCGCCGCCCGCCACGTGGCAACCCGGCGCCCCACATCGCCGCCTCCTCCGCCG
>NC_057809.1:293558569-293568423 GCF_018294505.1 Triticum aestivum
CGCCCCGACGCGCCAGGCCGCCGCCGCCTTCGCCGCTCGCCGCCAACTACTGTAGCCGCCCGCTCCGGCCCCCGCGGAGCACTCCGGCGAGCGCCACCGCTCCGGCCGGCCCTTCCTCCTCTCCGGCGAGTCCTCGTCGCCGGCGAGCGCCGGATCCGCCGCCGTGAACAGTGTTTTCGCCAGATCCGGTTTCGGTGAACAGTAAACCCTAGGGGTAAACTTCGTCTAAGTCCCGAAATTCGTGATCCATATGCTCATGTTCGCGGCTCCGTAACTTTGCATCTGTAGCTCCGATTCATGCATATAGCATATCAAAGTGTTCATCTTAGAGAGTACATTATTTCCTTCCATTGCATCATTTTCATTTGAGTTCATCTTGATGCCCAAAATGCTGTTAGAAGAGTGCTACTTGAGATAATTGTCAGATCTGCTACTCCATTTAGCACTTTTGTCATTTTTGCCATGATTATTGTGTGCATGATATGCCCGTGAGTTCTACATATGTTTTGTTAAGGGTTTTGTCATCTCTCCAGAGGTGCAACCCATGTATTTTTAGGATGTGTGTGGTGTCTTGTGCAAGCTTGCAAAGTGGTGCACTTGCTAATTCTGTTTTCAGGGACTTAGTATTTTCACTAAGTCCTGGGGCTGTTTATCTCATGATGCCATATGTTCTTGTTGTTTCCTAGTGATCCGTGCCTCTTTTGAGGATGATCAGTAAGGGAGTTTTGTTAATCTTGTTGTGCTATATCCATCCATGTCTTTGTTTGCAATTATGGAGTACCCTAGCTTGAGTCAATCGAGCTCTACTTTTGCTACTTTGTGAATCTGGACAGATTGTCAACTTGTTTGCAATTTTGCCGGTGATGTTGTAGTTGACCCGTGCATGCTATGCTATTGTTCTTGCCATGTCTAGCTTGTATTTTGTGCCTTCTTGATGGGTGTATGCTTGTCTTGCCATGACTTGCACCGTAGTGAGTGCATCGAGCTCGTAAACATGCCTACTTGAGTTATGTTTCAGCATGTGCCAGTTTTCACTAAGTCTGAAAACTGATTATGTTTTTGCTATGTTCACATGCTTGCAATTGTATTTTATGATCCCTTTTGGCTCAAGGTCACTAAGGGACTTTTGTTAAGCTCTTTGAGTAGCTCCATGCCATGCTTTACTTTGCCACGATCAGGTCCTGTAGCATGTAGTTTTGTTGCTCCGAAGAGGGCTATCTGACCTGAAATTCCAGACAAGTGTTGATTTCACTAAGTCTGAGATCTGTTTGCATTTTGCATTTTTGCCATGCTTGTTTGAACCTGTTAATGGATGAATTGGCCGTAGCTCAGTGCTAGACTTTTGTTAAGCATCTTGTATGCATCCCTGCCATGTATTTTGTTGTCATGTTTGGGTGCTGTAGCATGTTCATCTCATTGCATTTAGATGCCTACTTGCTGTAAATCGCAGACCGGTGTCATTTTTGAATCGCTTGCCATTTCCAAACCGTAACTCCGATTCCGGTGTTCTTTATATCGTTTTCAAGCGATTTCATCTCATCTTTCCAGTGGCACACTTGGTTTTCCATGTTGAGGCCAGGTTCATGCATTTCCTGTCATATCTTGCATTTTGCATCCTGCATCGCATCCCGATAGCATATCATCATTGCATCATATCGCTTGATCCTTGCACGTGGTTGATTGTGTCCTTGTTGCTTGTTTGTCTTGTTTGGGTAGAGCCGGGAGACGAGTTCGCTAACGAGGAGCCCGTTGAGTTTGATTTCAAGGATCCAGTCAACTCTGACAACTGTGCAGGCAAGATGATCATACCCTCGAAATCACTACTATCTTTGCTATGCTAGTTTGCTCGCTCTTTTGCTATGCCAATGCTACGATGCCTACCACTTGCTTGCAGGCCTCCCAAATTGCCATGTCAAACCTCTAATCCACCATTGTCCTAGCGAACCGTTGATTGGCTATGTTACCGCTTTGCTCAGCCCCTCTTATAGCATTGCTAGTTGCAGGTGAAGATTGGAGGCCGTTCCTTGTTGGAACATCATTTATTTACTTGTTGGGATATCATTATATTGCCATGTTATCTTAATGCATCTATATACTTGGTAAAGGGTGGAAGGCTCGGCCTCTCGCCTAGTGTTTTGTTCCACTCTTGCCGCCCTAGTTTCCGTCATATCGGTGTTATGTTCCCGGATTTTGTGTTCCTTACGCGGTTGGGTTATAATGGGAACCCCTTGATAGTTCGCCTTGATTAAAGCTTTTCCAGCAATGCCCAACCTTGGTCTTACTATTTGCCACCTAGCCTCTTTTTCCCTCGGGTTTCCGGGGCCCGCGGGTCATCTTATTTTAAATCCCCCCAGGCCAGTGCTCCTCTTAGTGTTGGTCCAAACTAGAGTCCTGTGTAGCGCCCCCTCGGGGAAACTCGAGGTTTGGTTTTAGTTGTATGGAGCGCTCATCTGAGTGTGCCCTGAGAAAGAGATATGTGCAACTCCTATCGGGATTTGTCGGCACATTCGGGCGGTGTTGCTGGTCTTGTTTTAACCTGTCGAAGTGTCTTGAGTTACCGAGATACCGAGTCTGGTCGGAACGTCTTGGGAGGAGGTCTATTCCTTCGTTGACCATGAGAGCTTGTCATGGGCTAAGTTGGGACTCCCCTGCAGGGATTGAACTTTCGAAAACTGTGCCCGCGGTTATGGGCAGATGGGAATTTGTTAATGTCCGGTTGTAGATAACTTGAACCTTAACTTAATTAAAATGAATCAACTGAGTGTGTTACCGTGATGGCCTCTTCTCGGTGGAGTCCGGGAAGTGGACATGGTGTTGGAGTAATGTTTGCGCAGGTTGCTCTCTAGTTTCCCGCTCGTGCTTTGCCTTCTCTTCTCGCTCTCTTTTGCGAATAAGTTAGCCACCATATTTGCTAGTCGCTTGCTGCAGCTCCACATATTTACCTTGCCTTACCTATAAGCTTAAATAGTCTTGATCGCGAGGGTGCGAGATTGCTGAGTCCCTGTGGCTCACAGATTACTATTACACCAGATGCAGGGCCCGATGATTCCGGTCCAGGAGACGCATATGAGCTCAAGTGGGAGTTCGACGAAGACTCTCAACGATACTATGTTTCCTTTCCCGATGATCAGTAGTGGTGCCCAGTTGGGGGTGATTGGGACCGTGTCGCATGTTGGGTTATCTTTCATTTTGGCGCCGTAGTCGGGCCATGAGTGTTTGGATGATGTAATGTTATTTATGTACTTGATTGACGTGGCGAGTGTAAGCCAACTATTGTTATCTCCCCTTTATTATTTATATTACATGGGATGTTGTGAAGATTGCCTAACTTGCGACATATGCCTTCAATGCGATTATGTCTCTAAGTCGTGCCTCGACACGTGGGAGCTATAGTCGCATCGAGGGTGTTACAGGCGGGACCGCCTAATCCCGCCTCCCACGGCTGGCTGTGCTGCCGCGCATGCACCGTGGCCACATCACACCCTAAAACTCTACGCATCTTCCCCGGATCCTGTTCATTCCCGTACGAGGCCTCACTGTCGTCCTCCGCCTTGGTTCGCTCACCGCGGAGCCGCCCTCCGGTGTTATCAACATGGTCAACAACCGAGAGGAATAAGGAGATGACTGTACATAGTGAGGATGAAAGTAGGAACCCAGCAGTGCACATAGTAATTTTGTTTTTTTGGGACGGAGAAGGGTATCAACTGGGTTGTGCGGGAGTTGTGGCCCGTCTAGCCCAGGCTTTTATTTCATATGTTTAGCACATGACCAGCCTAGTTTTTTCCTTTCTGAAAATGGCTAGCCCAGCTATTTTGTTTTTTTGCAGAATAACCAACATGGGCCTACTTGCTTTTCTACCTCCCTGCTGGACCGGAAATCTTTCAAGACGAGGAGGGATGCATTTCCCCCAAAAAATGGGCTATAAGTAATTAGAATTTGGAAAAGTTTGTTTTTGCCACTCTAGCTTTTTCCCACTTTGCTTATGCAACTCTAGAGTTTAACATTTCACTTTTGCCACTCTTAGCTTTTGACAATATATCAATTTCGCCATTCAGTGGCAAAAGCAAAAAAATTAGAGTGGCAATTGTAATACATTGCAAAACCTAAGAGTGGCAAAAGTGAAATGAAAATTATCATTTTTGCCACTGAATGGCATTTGTGATGTATTGTCAAAAGCTAAGAGTGGCAAAAGTGAGATGTCAAATTCTAGAGTGGCATAAGCAAAGTGGGCAAAAACTAGAGTGGCAAAAACAAAGTTTTCACGGAAATGGGCTATCAGTAATAATAAATGGTCTATAAAAGGAAAAAATACGGCAAACATGCAATTAGTTCCAAAATACTTTTTTCTTTCGGATTTTGATATTTTAAATTTCATTGTTTTTGTGCGGGTAAAATTTCATTGGATTTAAATTAAGGTATGTTTAGTTTTTAAATTAATTTGAATTTGGCTAGGAATTTTGGGCTGTATGCTGTTTGGGATAGATTTGGAGGCTGACTTGTGGGTCTACTAGGTTGACGTGTATGAAAGGCTTTGTCAACTTAGTCCACAAACGATTCTAGCAGCAATGACCATTGGATGTTAATCCAACGACCGTGATGCTTCTACAATATCTAATCTTCTTGCTCCAGCCGCCCAAACCAGTGCTGGTGGGACTGCCTGCTCCCGCCTCCCATGGCCGGTTGTGCTGCCCCACAGGCCGCACTGCCCCACCCTACTCCATTGTTGGCCAGGCCATTCCTCTACTCACCCATACCTCCTGTTATTTTCCGGCGATGGCAGTCAGACCAGTAAACCCTCATACTCCCCACCGCGTGGGCAACCACCATCGAGTCTTCCCCGGCTCCATGTCGTTCCCTTCCTAGGCCTCGCCATCGTCCAGCGCCCTAGTGCTCTCGGCGCGGCGTGGTCAATGAATGACATCCATCGGACATGGACTGTACGTGGAGAGGATGACAGCTGGGTCCATGGCTGCACACAAGGAAATGCCTCCTTATTTTGTGAAAAATAATGATTCCTCAACCTGACATGTGGAACCCACCGGAAGGGCCTCTGTATTTCGCGAAAAAAATGTTCCCCCCGCTGACAGGTCGGACCCACCAGCTATATCTTCGCACGCAAGGAAGTGCCTCCTTATTATGCACAAAAAAATGAATACCCCCTGCGAGTTGGGATCCAGCATAGTGGGAGGCAGACTTGTGGGCCTACTAAGTTGACAGGGACGGAGGGCTTTGTCAACTTAGTCAATATGAACTATTCTAGCTCCAGTGACAGTACGATGTCCATCCAACGGCCGTAGTGCTTCTTCAATCTCTGGTCTTCTTGCTCTAGCCGCCCAAAGCAGTGCCGGTCGTGCCACGTGCTCCTGACTCCCATGGCCGGGTTAGCTACTGCGGAGGCCTCACCGCTGAGGGAGTACTGGACTAAGGGGTCCTCGGGCATCCGGCCTGTTAGCCATGGGCCGGAGTGATGGGTTGTGAAGATACAAAGACCGAAGACTGCACCCGTGTCCGGATGGGACTCTCCTTGGCATGGAAGGCAAGCTTGGCGATCAAATAAGTAGATTCCTTTCTTTGTAACCGACCTTGTGTAACCCTAGATCCTCCCGGTGTCTATATAAACCGGAGGAGTCAGTCCGGAGGGGCGACAATCACAATCATAGTCATACAGGCTAGGCTTTTAGGGTTTAACCATCTCGATCTCGTGGTAGATCAACTCTTGTAATACTCATACTCATCAAGATCAATCAAGCAGGAAGTAGGGTATTACCTCCATAGAGAGGGCCCGAACCTGGGTAAACATCATGTCCCCTGTCTCCTATTACCATTGATCTTAGACACACAGTTCGAGACCCCCTACCCGAGATCCGCCGGTTTTGACACCGACATTAGTGCTTTCATTGAGAGTTCCACTGTGGCGTCGATGACAGGATCGATGGCTCGCCTTGTTCTCAAGGACAATATCACCACTAGAGGAGCACTGGCCCCAGGCCAAACCCTCCGGCTGGGCGGCTTTACCATGACCGCCCGTTCGGTCGTTAAGCCAACGATGACCTCCCGGGTCATCGAAAATCCCCTTCGTATCGACTCCGAACACTCCAACAAAATGGGTACAACGAAGCTTTTATCTTTAAACGAGCTCCTAGATCCCATCGCCGCCCTGGGGGTCACTACAGACTACGGTCGAATTGGGCTTAAACCCGATCAGAGAGAAATCAAATCTCCACCGATCACCCACCAGATAGCGGTAGTCGAGGAGCGTGACGACAACTCTTCCTCCATACTAAGGACGGACTATGTCCAGATCTCTGGCTTCGAAGAGCCGGACACCCACCTGCGAGTAGGTGCACCCTGCCCTCCGAACATAGAATCGGACGACGGGCCTAAGAAATCAGTGGATATCCCGGAGCTCGATCTGTTAAGTTCATAAGTCCTCCAGACTCCGGATCCAAAATTGGGTCAGGGCTCAGATTTAAAACCATCCACCCACCCAAATATAAGCGCTCTCATGAGCATACAACAGCAGTCTCAGGAAACGGTCCACCACTTCTGGGCCAGATTCCTTCTTGTCAAAGACAAGATTAAAGATTGTTGCGACAAGGAAGCGATCTCAACGTTCCGCAACAACTGCATGGACGAAGGAATCATGAACGCCATTAACCACCGTTGCATACTACAGTTTGCTGACTTGGCAACTATCGTGCAGAAGTATAGCGCAATGGAAAGCGCCTGGAAAACTCAGGCAGCCCGTTGGCAACCATCGGTCCCCCCTCAACCCCTCATTCAGGCGAAAAGGGCGCACCCTTATAACACGCCCGGTCCAATAGTAAAGAAATATAAGTCCAGTACAAGGCGCAGAACTGTTCTGGAAGGATGGCTCGATGGGCCATGCAAAATACACGCAACACCGCATAACATACCAACACATAGCGTTAGAGCATGTTGGATACTCCGGCAAGTGGCCAGGAGCAGCGAGGATTTCCTCACCAAGAATACCCCAGAACGACACCCCCCAGAAGACGACGACCCCAAAGTACTGACGGTCTTTGAGACATTCGCCTCAAACAATAGGCGCAAAAGGGCACTCCGAGGAATCGCCGAAGTCTACCAAATAGCAGCAATAAATCCTTGGAATGACATGTCTATAACTTTTAATGCCGGTGATGAACCAAAATACAGGACAGTCCGAGCACCAGCCACCTTGGTCCTCAGTCCAATCATGGATGGCTTTCAGCTCACCAAGGTTCTCATGGACGGCGGCAGTGGACTAAACCTCATCTATGAAGATACACTCCACAAAATGGAAATAGACAGGAGCCGCATCGAGCAAAGCGGCACGACCTTTCGGGGAATCATTCCCAGTCAGGAGGCACGGTGTGTGGGAAAAATAACACTCGACGTGGTATTCGACATGCTGGAGAATTATCGGTCCGAAGAAATAACCTTCCAAGTGGCCCCTTTCAACATTGGATATCACGCCCTCTTGGGGTGAGAGGCATTTACACGCTTCCAAGTTATACCTCGTTACGGGTACATGAAGCTTAAGATGCCCAGGCCCAACGGCATAATCACTCTCGCCAGTGATCCGGACATAGCACTCTGCGCTGAAAACGAAACTGCATCCCTGGCCCTTGAGGGATTATCTGAAGCCCTAGCAGCCGAAGAATTAACCACACTGCACTCCACGGTGGACAGGGACGATGTGATCTTAGACAAACGCCCCAAATCCACCTCCTTTAAGCGAGCGAAAGAAATAGTCAAATTCCATGTCCATCCAACGGACCCCAAGAAGACAACATCTATTGTGGCACAGCTAGACCCAACGGTCGACGTCGTGCTACGGGTTTTCTTCGTGAAAACTGGGATATATTCGCCTGGCACCCTTCTGACATGCCAGGAATCCCACGCAAGCTGGCCGAACACAGCCTCAACATATTAAAGGGATACAAACCGGTCAAACAAACACTACGGCCCTTTTCCGAACCCAAACGTCAAGCCATGGGAGAGGAGCTAGCCAAGCTAATCGAGGCCGGATTCATTAGAGAAATAAAACATCTGGACTGGCTGGCAAACCTGGTGATGGTACCAAAGAAGGATAAATCCTGGCGCCTGTGCGTCGATTTCAAAGACCTCAATAACGCTTGCCCTAAGGATCCCTTCCCCCTCCCCCGCATTGATCAAATCATTGATGCTACCGCAGGACACGATTCACTGTGTTTCCTCGACGCATGTTCCGGATACCATCAAATCAAAATGAAGGAGTCCGACCAAGCTGTAACAGCATTCATCACCCCATACGGGCCATTTTGCTTCAACACCATGTCCTTTGGGCTCAAGAACGCTGGGACCACCTACCAACGCATGATCCAAATAGGCCTGGAGAAACAGATCGGAAAGACAGTTGAAGCCTATGTGGACGATGTCGTAATCAAAAAAAGGCACGTCGAAACACTAATAGGCGACCTACGTCTCACATTTGACAACCTCCGTGCATATGACATTAAGATCAATCCGGAGAAGTGTGTTTATAGCGTCCCCGTAGGAAAGCTATTGGGCTTCATCGTCTCCAATAGAGGAATTGAAGCAAATCCATCCAAAATCTAAGCTCTGTCACAATTGGCTACGCCAACAGACCTTAAACAAGTCTAAAAACTCACGGGTTGCGTGGAAACTCTAAGCCGCTTTATCCCCAGATTGGGAGAAAAGGCACTGCCACTCTATCTCCTTCTACGGCGAACCGATCACTTCGAGTGGATGGACGTGACAACAACCGAACTGGAAGAAATAAAAACACTTCTAGCGAGCAACCCAATCCTAGCCGCGCCAAACGTCAGCGAACCCATGTTGCTATACATATCGGCAATACATCAAGTGGTGAGCGTCGTACTCGTCGTTGAATGAGAATAGGATGGACAAAAATTCCCGCTTCAGAAGCCGGTATACTACGTATCCAATGTCCTTACACCATGCATATCCCGGTACCCCCATTATCAAAAGATAGCATACGCGGTTTTCATGGCATCCCGAAAGCTACGACACTACTTCCAGGAGTGTTCGATCATGGTGGCTTCTGAGGGACCACTGAACCACATAATAAACAACCGCGATGCCACGGTGTAACACCCCGGATGTAACTTGCCATAATTGTAACTCTGACTCTTGCCATTTCCGGCTTTAAGTTATGAGATTTCCTTCGTGGATGGGTTTTGTCTTCATTTTGGCATTTTGTTCATGTCATGCATTTCATATCATGTCATCATGTGCATCGCGTTTGCATACGTGTTCGTCTCATGCATCCGAGCATTTTCCCCGTTGTCCGTTTTGCAATCCGACAGTCCTATGTGCACCGGCGTACCCCTTTTGTCTCTTTTCGTGAGTGGGTGTTAAACGTTCTTGGAATGAACCGAGATTTGCCAAGTGGCCTTGGTACACCACCGGTAGACCGCCTGTCAAATTTCGTCCCATTTGGAGTCCGTTTGATACTCCAACGGTTAACCGGGTAACCACGAAGGCCTCTTTTGTGTTGCAGCCTAACACCCTTCCGAAACGGCCCAATAACCCATATAAACCATCTCCATGTCATCCGTCATCGGATCACGATCATGTGGGCGAAAACTGCACCCCATTTGGACACTCCTACCTCCTCCTAGCTATAAATATGTGCCCCTTCCTGATTTTTCGCGGATGAAACCCTAGGAAAACTTCCCCAACCGCCACCGGACATGTCCACGCGCCGCCGGACAACTTCGTCTCCGCGCCCACACGTGCCACGCATCCTGGCGCCGCCGCCACCCGCCGCGGCCCGAAGAGGCCGCGGCCGGCCCTTCAGGCCCGCGCCGCCCGACCGCCTCCCTGCT